>NC_056729.1:949318347-949360633 GCF_019279795.1 Protopterus annectens
CTTCTGGCCCTTCTTATTCTTGTATCAAGAGTCACATCTTGGCCATCTCTGCTTGTCTAACCATAAACCTCCCTCGCTTTGTACCCAGCCTCTAGTCAAACACTTTTGAAATGGGTTTTGCGTATTCACCCACCTGGAAAACAGGTGACTCCTCCTTGGGATCTCAATTTTGTTCAAGAGAAATTTAATCTTTTGCCATTTGAACAAGCTGACAGTGCTGAATTGCAGTTCTTAACTTGGAAAATAGTGTTACTCATTGCTCTGACTTCTGCCAAGTAGAGTATCTGAGTTACAAGCTCTAATGCTGAGGTACCCTTACGTCATTTTCATAAGGATATGGTGCATTTGAGAACAAATCCTTTATTCATTCCTAAACTGGTTTCAGAGTTTACTTTGAGTCAAGCTGTTCCTTTCCCTATGTTCTTTCCAGATCCAAAAATAAGAGATAAAGGATTTGGCATACTCTGGATGTTCACAGGCAACTTAGATACTATCCTACCTCTCAACCATGCCAAATTCTTCAGCATTTACCGATTTTGAGGTCCAAATAATGAGGTACCACAAATTTCCAAATGGTCCCCTTTATTCCTGATTATTTCCCGGCCTTTTTAAAAATAATTTTCCCTTAGCAATTTTCCACTGATGTCATCACTTGCACGATGACGTCAGTGTCATGAGCAGCCTGCCGGAATTCAGCTGAAGGCTAGAGGGGTGTGACTGACTGATTCATTGGCTTTATTGTTTGTGCAGCAGCAACGTATCCTAAAGGCAAGTGCAGAGCACGTCATTCAAACAGACAGAGACAGCAGCTGAGTGACTGAGTCAGAGAGCGTTGGGACTCGGGGACTGGACTAGGACTACAGTACACAGTCTATGGAGCAGAGTGGAACCACGAGAGACTAGCAACAGATCAAACAGTGTTATTTTTAATTAGAAGTCTTCAGTTCAGTGCAGCAGAAGCCCGACTCAGGTCAAGGTTGGAGGTAGATGAGGCTCAATTACTAACAGGCTAGGAGGAGATGAGATAAAAATGGTGATGTATAATCAATCTACAGGAACGTCCCCAGGAATAGATGGTATTCCTGTGAAAGTTTAGAAGGTAGGAGGGAAAAAAACTGATAAAGATCTTGAAAGATTTGTTTAACAGTATTTTAAGAGAAGTACCAACATCCTGGAAGAAAGTGGTGGTAGCTGTAATCCCTAAAGGGGGGTAAAGATCCATTAGATCTAGCTTCATACAAGCCTGTTTCAATACCAAAACATAATTATGAAGTGTTTATGTCTATATTGGCTAAACGAATGGCCAAAAGTGATTCCAAAATTGATAGATTTGGATCAGTGTGGTTTTGTGGAGGGGAGGCAAATATTTGACAAGTTTAACAAAACAATGATGATCCAGAGGGAAGAATATAAGAAAATACCACTGTTGTTGGTGGATCTTGATGCAGAGGAACCATTTGCCAGAGTAAGCTGGGACTTTGAGCAGGGCAATGGAAGCATTTGTATTCCCTGGTAAAATTATAAGTTTGATTAGGAGGATATATGAGGGATCACTGGTGAAAATTAAAGTGGGTGAGGTTCTCTCTGATAGTTTCTGCTTGAGCAGACGAACCAGGCAGGGGAGTTCTCTTTCCCCTTTGAAATTTGCATTATATTTAGAACCATTAGCAAAGAAAATAAGTGACTCAGAAATTCAAGGATATAATTGACATGGTTGTCAAGAAAAGCTGGTTCTATTTGCAGATGATATTATTTTATACCTGACCAAACCAGAAAAGTGACCTCACAGTGTTGTGGAACATTCAGAGATAGTTTCAGATTATTTTGGGATACAAAATTAATGAAGCTAAAACAAAGGTAACAGCAATAAATGATATGCCCACACATGAATTGGTTCAGCAATATCCATATTTATGGGGACATAACAAAATGAAATATTAGGAGTATGGATAAAAAGTGATTCTGGCATGACAGCTAGGGATATGTGGAAAAAGATTAAACAAAAGATAATACAAAACTGAGAAAATGGAAGCTCTGTTATATGGATGTGGATAGTAAGATAAAAGCAGTTAAATGTTTTTAGTCCCTTTAGTCTTATACACAGGTCAGGCATATTTTTATCAACCAGAGGAGAAGTTGTAGATTGCAATTAATAAAGACCTGAAGGAGGGGCGTGGCTAGGATGCTGAACTGATAGCTGCACTTCATTTCAGCTCTCTTACCTCATTGCTATTCCTGACAGGAATTTTACAAAAATATTTAATTTTAAGAAATATCTACTACTAACTTATTTTTAACAACTTCGAGCATCTACAGGAAAACTTTCATTGTCAGAACTTGAACAATTCATGTCAAATTAATTACTGGGAAATCAACATCAATATCAGCTTTACAACATGAGTCATCTTAGGAATTCAGCCCAAGACTCTTCTCTCAGAAAAGATCTACAATCTCTTATAACAAATATACAGGAACTCACAATTAAAATTGAAAAGATGGACAATAAAATAGATACTTTTAAAGAAAAGTGCTCACAGCAACTAGAACAGCTTCAGGAAATGTTTACTCAGCAGAAAGGGCAGATATCACTTATTGAACAGTCACTAAATGACATTGACACCAGAGTCCAAATAGAAGAACAACAAACTGAATTCTTACTACAACAGAACACATATTTACTAGAAAAGCTTGATGATATGGAAAATCGAACAAGAAGAAATAATATTCGAATATATGGTCTACCAGAAAAATATGAAGGGGACAACATGATAAACTTTCTTACCACCTCGATACCAAATGTAGTGAAATTACCTGAAGCTCTTTCATATGGTATAGAATGTGCACATAGATCACTAGCAGCTCCTGGAAATACTTCTTCTCCAATTAAGAACAAGCCGAGATCCGTAATTGTGAGACTTTTTTCTACACAAGATAAAGATCTTATATTAAGAAATGCTTGGGCAAATTCTCCCATCAAATACAATGATGCATTAATTAGATTTGACAACGATTACTCTATAAAGATGGTTTCAAAAAGAAAAGAATTTCTACCAATAATAAAAGCCTTGAAGAAGAAGCAATTGAAAACCCATCTTTTATTTCCAGCAAGACTGAGAATTTTCCTACCACATGGAATAAAAGTCTTTGAAACAGTAGATTCAGCAATAAAATACCTTACCAACAATAACATCCTAACACAAGAAGAATCTATGGACTGGGCAATTAGTACTCCAAAGAGAAATGCTGAAGTAAATAACTGGAAGACTGTTGAACAAAAGAAAAAAAAAACTAAAGGACAAATAATCTTATGTTTTATATTCTGTAAAAGTTTAAATAATACAAACAACAAAAGAAAAGTTGTTTTTGTCTTCAAGTCAGTCTGAAACAGGTACAGTTTTCAATTATACTTTAAATGTTAAAGTTAATATAAATTCAAGTACATTTAACTCAATCGGTCCAATATAGTAAGCATAATTTAAACATTACTTCATTTTTCATTATTTATCCATCTATTATATTAATTTCCTTAAACAGATTAGTCAACACATAACAATGTTCTCAACTTTTTTATTTTTGTTTTCTTCTCTTTTCTTTTTTCTTTCTTACATATAAAGTCTTCATTAACTTATAATGTTTTGTTCAGTTGATGGTTGTATTCCTTAATAGATATAATAAGACCTGTTGTAAACTTTGTTATCAGTTATATCTCTGACTACATATGTTTCTAGGAGTCAAAAGTATTCCTGTTTGGGTAAACAGCAGAGCTGGATGGGAATGTGTCGTGATTGATGCAGTTTTTCAGTCTGGAATTATCATGACTAGTTTAAATAGTCTTAAAACTATTTTGTTTTAATTAATTTCCCTATGTTAATGTAGTGTAGTGCAGAATTTACTCTGTGAAGTATTTTATGGCTTTAAGCCGAATGTGCTGTGGCTTTGGACATCCGGAGTGGAGTGACAGTTCTGCTGATATTTAAATATCCTGTTATGTTTTGCTCTATGATAATATATATCATAACATGCTTAAAATGCATTTTTATAATGTAAACTGTATAGAGCAGACTAGAGCAGTCACGTGAACAGTAGATGATCTTGCCAGAACAAAAAAAAAAAGAAAAACACATACCCTTTCCCGCTTGGTTCTCGAGACAGCCTTACAGTCACAAATAGTATTAAAAACACAAGCTCCTTATTTTGTTGATGCTTTTGCTTATGTGCGTCATCCCCTGGCTCTATCTAATTAATGCTCAACCAGGAAATATGCTTATTTCACTTTTAAAGTTACATGACCATTATTCATACACCTCCATCCACAAAACATTCCTCGGTGCTTTTCCATTGTCGGGGCAACGGTTTAGTTGTGGCGCTGGAGATTGTCAGGAGCCGCATTGCTATTCTGTATTTTCATGTTAATAATAATTACTTTCTGTCTTATTTTACCAACACAGAGATATATACATTAGTCTGAATTGTCTGACATCATGCGGTTGTGGTTGGGGTCCTCGCACAGCTGCTTTGCGTTTTGAATTGGAAAGCAGCTGTTATCTATCAATGCAGTTTTAATGGTGCTAGTAAATAAATATTAATCAATAATTTATGTTTTACTTTACGAATACAATAAAATAGTTACACTGATCTGGCATTTTGCAGCTCCGATCAGAATCCTGGCACAGCTGTTAGGCCAGATGAGCTTTAAGTTTTGAATCGAAGAGTAACTGTGCATTTTTTTTTTTTTTTAAAGTACCAACTACTGTTATGAAAGGGTTGCTGTGCTCTCCAGAAAAGAGAAATGTATGGTAGTTAAACAAGTGATTCATCTTCTCGTGGACATGTATGTACTTATAGAAGAAATGTAAATAAAATTACATTACAACTACCTGAAAAGTAAAATAATGATAGCTGACATTTTAAACACTTTAATAGCTTCATTACTAATTGAACTGGAAAACAGCTGTTAGTTTTGAATTTATTTTTATAAAGTGGCAGTGACTGCATTGAAAGGGTTAAACTAAAAAGGCACACTTTTTCCACATGTATTAACTATGATGAATTAGTTTACAGTACACAAGTTAAGATATTAAATAAGCAGCTGTGCGATGATTTCCACCACCAGTTGCTGCTTTTGGGGTGTTGCCCCGGTAGCGGAAAGGTACCCATTCCTCCTTCTGTATATTGAATCACTTTTCATATATCTACACAGACACGCACTCACACATAGAACCACACATTCTTAAATATATACACTACAATACACTAATAGGTTTATTAAAGCAAATTAGTAAGTCTAAGCCCCAGAAATTAATTACAGCAGCGAAAAGCAGAAGTTAACATATATATATATATATATATATATATATATATATATATATATATATATATAAATATATACACATCATATGAAATATAAGAAAGGAGTTGTGCAAAGAGTTATAAAGAAGGTTAATACCCCGCTTCCATAAGAAATCATTATCCTTCCCCTAAGACAAAAAAGGGCAGTTTTTTCAGTACGCTCTTAAATTCACTTAACTGCAATAAGAAGATTTAAGTACATTAACATTTAAATTTAATTATATATAAAATTGAATATGGATTTGTTTGATCTGTTACATTGTAACCAATGGATCTCAGTGGACATTTTACAGTTTGAGAAGGGAAGTTTTGTAATACAAAACTTTAAATAGCAATAAACCAAGTAAAACAACTGCCCTTTGTTCACCAAGTAGTAGTAACTCTGTTTTGTTTCATAGAACATGATGTTTGAGCTGAAACCCAGCACCCCATGTCTACACCATATTTACCAGCTATTCTCCTACCCCCCCTAGACTGACTTAAAATGGTATTGTTGAGTCCTGTTGTGGACCCTAGGGACATTTTGGGGTTTTGCTGTCTTTACATTTGTTGAGGTTTTCTTTATACGTTAAACGTACTCTCCTTACCTAATGGTGATGAGGTTAAATCCAAAAGATGAAAGTATAATGAGGACATTGCAGGCTTTTGTTCCGGGCTCATTCCATCTCAGCCTCACTAATTCTTCCATAAAGCTGAATAACTCATATCCTTGCTATCATTCCTCTTACTCCCGTTTTGGGACATTACTTAAACCTTGTTTAATTGATTTTGTGGTCAGAGACCCATTTTTCAACAGCAATCAGATAGGATAATAAATTGCACTTATAATGTTATAATCATGTTGTCATTACAGTAGTTTTAATCAATGTATCTGTCAATTGTTCAGATTTTCACAGAGTGTATAATTCTGTATATTTTTTGTTAATAATATTGTTGAACATGAGAAAATGTTTATTCATACTCTAAACTATTTTAAAATTATACTACCTTAGTCTAAATGTTTTGTACCTTCTTGAAACCTGATTAGAAACAATTATTACTGAATTACAATAATATAAAGAGAAAAGAATGTACTTATATATTTTAGCTGATTATATTATTTTCATATATTATTTAAGTATCTTTATTTAAAACTAAGAGGATAAGAAAAACTGATCCAAATATTATTTGCAAGGGTAGAAATTTTGTTTGGTTAGATTCACTAACCAAACAAAGAGGTATATTACCTCATAGTGATAGGGAATATATTAGACTTAGACTTACTAATTTGCTTTAATAAAACCTATGTTTTTTAAGGTTAAGAATTACAAGTTCAGAAGTTCTTTTGTTTTTAATTATCACTTTGGTGTCAGTCAGAAACATGCAAAAACTGTACAGTAAAAACATTTTTAAATTCTTTATCCAAGATAGAACTAAGAATAAACAATATTTACATAAAATCACATATAAAATATACTCAAAACTAGGAAATGAAATGTTTATCCATAAATGTTAATGGTCTGAATAATAGTAATAAAAGGAGAAGCCTATTCAAATACATAAACTTACATAAACCACAAGTAGTCTTCTTACAAGAGACACACTTATTAGATAGAGATATGAACAACTTAAATATCAATAATTACACAGTATAAATAAGTTCTCAATATAAAACAAAAAAAAAGAGGAGTAGCTATACTACTTCACAACACAACTATAACACCTAAAATAATTGCTGCTCATCAAAATATATCAGGTATGTTTTGTCTATCTTCAATAGAGTTAAATAAGAGAATCTATACTTTAGTAAATCTATATTGGATTCCAGGACTAGGATTAAGAACAGTTAAACAGCACTTTGAAGAGATAATTCATCTGACTAAGCATAGCCTGATATTGGCAGGAGACTTCAACTGTATAATAAATGAAAAAGATATAGATTCTAAAACTAAAAGAAAAAAATCAGCCTATCTTCAAGGTGCTTTTAAAATTTATAGACACAGTATATTTAAAAGATATAAACAAATTTGCAGAACCAGACTCACTAATCTTTTCATTTTATTCTCATAGATATAGAACTAACTCTAGAATAGATAGAATATATGTTGCCAATGACCTAATAACAAAAATTGACAAAGTTAAAATTATAAATTGTCCCTTATCTGATCATAATGCCATAGTCTTTGAGATAAAGCTTACACCTATTCTTTCAAATCCCATCACTAGGATACCTTCCTATATCACAAAATTGACAGAATTTAAATAATTTTATGAAAAAACAATCAAAAACTTTCTAGAAATAAACAACACATGGGGTATTTCAGAAATATACGCCTGGGATTCATTAAAAGTAGTTACATATGGAAAAATACTATCCTTGTACATAAATAAAAGGAAGTCATGGAATAAAGATATGCTAGACTTACAAAACAAAGCAGATAAATTGAAACTGGAAATACAAAAGGGCAATACTACTCTAGTTCAAGAACTTACACAAATCAATAAGAAGTATGCAGAATTGTTACACCATAAGATTATGATTAACTTAGAAAAGATAAAAATAAACTCATATTCTACTAATTCAGCACACCTGAGACACTTAACTAATAGAACAAAAAAAATCAAATCTAAACAAATAAAATAAATATTTATTCCTAATACTAACAAAAGAGTTATAGATCTAAATGATATTTTAGAAGCATTCAGACTTCAATATAGCTTTGACAATTCCCTAAACACCCAAGATATACCTACCAAGGATATAAAAAAATACTTAGAAAATAATATTCATATTAAACTAACACAAGAACAAATAGACATTATAAGCAAGCCAATCAATATGACAGAATTAAAATCACAAATTAAAAAGCTCAAGACAAATAAAGCACCTGGCCCAGACAATATGTTACTAGAAATGTATAAATTAATATCCAATTAAGCCATATCCTTATTATTAAAAGTATATGCTATAGCCAAAAAAGACTTGAACATTCCACCCTCTTGGAAATATTCATTGATATCCCCAATTATCAAACCAGATAAAGTTGAGAAGCAGTACTCTTCATGTAGGCCAATATCATTACTCAATATAGACTATAACATGTTTATGGCTATATATACAGATAGGATCAAACACTTTCTTCCTTTCTTAATTCACAAAGATCAAACAGGTTTTATCAAAGGAAGAAGCACTTCAGATAATATTAAAAGAATACTAACATTAATTGACTATAGCAAACATAGAGTCCTAGATTTAAATGTAATTTCATTAGATATTAATAAAGCTTTCGATTCTGTTAACTGGAGCTTTCTTTCACTAGTTTTAAAAGAATATAACTTTCCTTCTAATTTTAATAACCTTATTCAAATACTATATGAAAAATCTACTGCATATGTTAAACTAGGATCACATAGATCAGGCCCTATAACAATCAAAAAGGGAACTAAACAAGGCTGCCCTTTATCACCATTGCTATTTGCATTACTCATAGAACCCTTTGCAAATCAAATCAGATCAAACAATAACATAAAGGGCATATGTATTAATAAAACTTTAAA
This sequence comes from Protopterus annectens, assembly GCF_019279795.1. NCBI lineage: Eukaryota > Metazoa > Chordata > Ceratodontiformes > Protopteridae > Protopterus > Protopterus annectens. The sequence continues at coordinate 949,327,234 of NC_056729.1, forward strand.
CCTTAAAATCCAACTCTTTGCTGATGACATACTTTTAACTCTCTCAGATGCCAATAAATCTTTAAATGCTGTATTTAACTCCATGAATAAATTTCAAAATATTTCAGGCCTAAAATTTAATGAAAACAAAACCAAAATTATGCCCTGTAACTGTAAAAAAAATATATAAGCAAAAGATTTTCCAAATATATAGTAACAGAAAATAAATTAGTATACTTGGGAATAAATCTACTCAATGAATTAACAGATTCTCTAATGTTTAACTATAATAAAATACTAGACAAAATAGAACAAACAATCTGTTATTGGAAAAAATAAATCTTTTCAACAGCAGACAGATTATATCTTATTAAAGCAATCATCTTTCCCAAAAATATTACTCTTAATACAAAACTTTTCATTGCTACCTCCCAAATATGTTATTCAAAGATACAATAAACTAATTTTAAAATTTCTGTGGTTTCCAAACAAACCCCGTATAGCCTTAAATAAGCATTTACCAGATTGGGAAGATGGTGGAATTAATTTACCGGATATTGATTTATATATTACCTCCTCTGTTATTAAAAATATAACAATATGGTTAAATAATTCCTACACACCTATATGGAAACAAGCGCATGAACAGATTTACATAGAATTTAATTACATCATGTACAAGATGCTATTTAACTGTAATATCATCACCCCTTATATGGATGTTAAAAGATTATTTTCTAGGGAAAAGGAATAATATCAATAAATTACCATCAAACTATATAGGCTCTGCACTATCAGTGTTCAAAACATATATTATCAAAATGCCAAATATTAATTATTGGATTTTTCTTATTTTCCCTATAGCTTTTACACCCACTATTCTAGACACATCCCAAATTTCTAAAATTAATATACTCAAGAAAGTATCACTATTATTTTGGCATCAACTTATAGATAAAGGGAAAATATTGACAAATGAACAGATAACTTGCAAGTATAATATAAACAAAGACTACTGGTTGCTTTTACAAAATCTAAGACATTTTCTTATAAATAAAGTAGAACAAATGCAACCTTCAGTTAGACATGTGGTCCCAAAATTCATTGAATACCTTATCGTCATCACAAAACAACCTTATCAGGGTACAGGTTACTTATCTAATATTTATAAAATTGTTAAAAAAACAAATAATTATCAGGAAAATTCATACTGCGATTATTTTACTTTTATAAACAATCATCATCCAATTGAAGAAAAAAAAAAGAAATATTCTAAAATCTTCCAAATTTTCTACATTATCAAAATACTGGCAATTATTCACGTGGAGATATTTACACATAATTTTCTATACACCACATAGGCTAGCCAAAATGTTTACTAGTGAAGATCAATGTTGGAGATGCCAAATCAAGGTAAAAGCAGATTGGCAGCATGTTTTTTATAAATGTATATGTTTCAATTTGTACTGGAAGTTATTAACTATTTTTTCAGACTGTTTATAATGATAATTTTCAAATAACAAAGTCTATAATTTTATTCAATTCTCCTATTCCAAACTGTGTACCAAAAAAAGACACTAGAATCCTATGGTCACTATTGGCAGTATCACGTAAAATCATAACTATACATTGGAAAAATGAGGCTTCTCCTAAGTTCAAGGAATTTAAGAATTTAACATCAACAGTTGGTCACATGGAAATATCAACAGTGAAGAACAGAACTAACAAACCTACTTCACACTATTACTCTTGGATGAAAGTACTGGAAATACTCGAAAAAATCGACGATGATAAATCATCTTATGTTTCTGACTTTACATAATATAGAATTTCAATGTTATTTGCATAGACACCAATGTAAATAGTTATATAATGGTTTGAAGTTGGTAATGTTTTAAAATTGTAAATATGTTATTTATCTATATTTCATGTAATGTTTCTTAAGACATCTTATTTTTAAAAATAAAAAAATATTTAGTGAAAAAAATAAAGACCCAAAGGATTTTATCTGGGAAAGGAAGACAGCAAGACTCAAGTGGGATAAGCACATTCTTCCAATAGAGCAAAGCAGATTGGGATTACCAGATTTGAAGCAGTATTTCAGATCTACACAGTTAAGGCTGCTCTACATAGCACAAGCAGAAACTTGTAATTCAAAGTGGAAATGGATGATGATAATGAACCAGGGGGAAGTTCAAGAAACAAGGAGAAACTGAGATTTTGTATGCAGACCTTTAAGGAGGATGACAGTACTCATACTGAATATTGTATACATAAAGTAGCAGAAAGTACTCTAAGAACTAAGCCAACATGGGAATGGAGAAAGTAGGTTCTGCCAATAGGGATGACTGCAATTAGGGATACAGACAATAGACAAGAGGGGGATGGAATTTATTGGAAAATCTGGCAAAGGAACCAAGGTATTGGGAGCAAATAACTAGAGAGGGAAAGGTAATAGAATGGGAAGACACCACGAATTTATTTGAACTGCAGGTTAGAGATTGCCTTCCCTATCAAGGATTGATATCAGAGTGCAGGCAAAGAGAAAGAAATAGGTGCATCACTGGTAGAGTTTTTAGTAGATTCTAGAACAGAAGCTGCCATTATAAAAGGAATAATTAGTAGCACATTGCCTGATAACTATTAAGAGTCAATCAGAGGAGGTTAGAAAGGATTGGGAAGGGATATTTAATAAGCAGTTCACAAAAAAACAATGGGAGGATATACGTATACCTCCCAAATATGCAATAAAATCTAGAATATTTAGGATTTTTGCTTGGAAATGTTTACATAGATATTTTTATAACCCAGGTAGATTCCAGAGAAGAAATGGTAATTGGGAACATGTTTTCTGGGGGTGTAATGAGTTGGCAGACTTTAAAGATTCCCTGCAGACTACTCTATCAGAGGTACTAGTTGAGCAAATTGGTGCAACTAGGGAAATGATTTTTCTTAGCTATGATACAGAATTGGAATTGCATAGACATAGTAAGGCCTTGCTGAGTTTAATTATAGTGGCTACAAAAAAAGCAATTACTAGTAAATGGAAATTAAAGTCTAAATCAACTATATTAGAAGTAGTACATGGGTCTGTATTATATGTCATTATATCGAACCATTTTGATCGAAAGACTATAACATCGAACACTTGGAATAGTGAATTTTTTCCCAGGGAAAAAATTTGCTATTCCAACAAACATACACACAACACAAGCACACCAAAATAAATAATCCACACACATACACTTCACAAGACCCTACATTAAACCATACATACACTACTAGCTATCCACTTACCTTAACCCAACCCTAACCCTAAGGTCCATAACTACCGCACACTCACCTTACCCGCTCCCTAATCCTAAGGTCCCTAACTATCGAACGCTCACCTTACCCACTCCCTAACCCTAAAGTCCCTATCGCACACTCACCTTACCCACTCCCTAACCCTAAAGTCCCTATCGCATACTCACCCTACCTGCTCCCTAATCCTAAGGTCCCTATCGCACACTCATCTTACTAGCTCCCTAACCCTAAAGTCCATATCGCACACTCACCTTACCTGCTCCCTAACCCTAAGGTCCCTAATTATCACACACTCACCTTAACCCGATCTGTTTGCACACTTACCTTAACCCGGTCCGTAACCTTCACTCCACAGTCGAGGAAATAGCGAAGCTGCAGAAGCGGCCCACCGAATACTTTCCCTAGGAAAGTATTCGATATTCTGCAGCTTCGCTTTTTTCCGCGTTCGGTGCATAGGGTTAAGATTTAGATAAATATAAACATTATAACAGTGTAAAATAATGTATGAATGTTGTCTGGAATTTCTTTATGTGCACAAGATGGACCTCAAGTATCAAAGCAGTTGTGTTATCCAACATGTAAACTTAAAAATGAAATATATCAATATCCTGTATGTGTCATGCATTTTCAGTTATTAATGTAAATATGAACTGGCAATATCAGAAGCCCAAACATGTGGCTAGGATGATCCTAGAGAAATGCCAGAAGATGTTACTAGTGTTTAATTAGCTAAAACCTAGTCACAAGGATATATACAAGTATATGAGGATGGGGTAATATACAAGGGTCAACTGAAAGAAGATGAAATAAGAAGGGAGAGAGCCATAAGAACACTGGCACAGGTTAGACAACCACATATATTAATTAATTGCAGCCACTAAAATAATTAACATCCTCACACCTAGGCTATAGTTAAAATTATGGCACTTTTATGCTGAGCCTGTAACACTGATCAGTATTTAAAATACACTATGCATTTTTGTCTCTACAACTGAAAATAGCTGCAAAGTGATAAAATGTTTATGGAAAACAAATTAGACTTTCACCACTGTCTTCAGGAAGCCTGAAACTGATACAAGCACTCAACACTCCTTGTCAATAAGGAGAAATTAATCGTAGGCACTAAACAGCCTATAATTGCAAAGTACCTTGCAAAGGTAAGGGAAAACAGCTCTTAAATTTTACAAAAAAAGCACCTAAACAGGCATGACCAAGGGTCAGCTTCCGGTGATTTCTCCTGTCCACCTGGTGAATCTGGGCATACTGGGGCAATGTGGCAACTGCCTCATGTACACAGACAATCCTCTCCTCCTACCACCCAACACTACAACCTGCGAGAGATGCACTTACATAGCCAAACTGGAAGCAAAGCTCTCTCTGGCCAAGATTGTGCTAGACAGCCAAGAGGAGAAGGTTAACACCTGCACTACACCTCTAGCAACTCATAGTCCTTCAAAACCCACACCATCAACACCCACACATAGCAACACTAAACCCACATATGCAGAGGCCCTTAACATTAACCTGCCCAAGCAACAAGGACCTCCGAAGCTGAAACGCAAACAAACACCAGTCACAACCAAAATGACACATAGCTCACAATACCAGCCTGCCACCCAACAACAGCCCCTAACGCAAGACAATGTACCCAACACTTTAGTCATAGGTGACTCTATAGTCAGGCACACTGATGTCCCACTCACCAGGCTGAACAAGGAGAAAATTACAGTCAGCTGCCTGTCGGGTGCCAGGATCTGCCACATAATGCATGCACTCAAGTCACTCCACAACAAGTACACATATGACTCTGTCATTGTCCATGCTGGAGTGAATGACTTGAGATGTACCTCCGTGGACTACATGAAAAGAGACATGGAAGAGCTCTTGGATCATGTGGCCCAGGCAGGTATGAACCTAGCCCTGAGTAGCATCCTGCCTTCACCCAGCATGATACCACAGTATAAGGACAAAATGATTGACTTCAACAATTGGCTAAGCTTCTGGTGTCATTCAAAGGGGATCCAGTATTTGTCTGCCAGGGAAGACATGATCGACAAACCATGATGCTTTGCCAGAGATGGTCTGCACCTGTCACCCATGGGATTCAGGTTACTGGCTAAAGCTCTTGCCACCCCTATAGTGCCTTTTTTAGGCAAGGTTCAAAGGATAAAACCACTACCATAACAGATACAAGCATGCAAAATCTGAAGGTAATGCTGCTCAATGCTAGAAGTCTAAACCTCAAAATGCACTCTCTCGAGGCACTCCTAAAAATGGAGAACATCGATATCTGTGCAGTAACTGACACCTGGTTCAAGGCTCCAGAGAGCACCCCTGCAATACCAGGCTACAACTCTTGCCACACATTTCGGACACAAAACCAAGACCGAAACACTAAAGGTGGAGGAGTGTCCATATTCACCAAGGATATTCACACCTCCAGGCTAGTTTTCCAACACAATGCATCTGAAATTCTCCAGGTGCAACTAACACTAGGTATGACTGCAATCCAAATTGTAGCTTGCTACAGATCCCCCACCATGCCCCAAGATTCTCACTACACCTTTCTAAACATACTGGAAAATATTAAGATACAACCAAACACCCTAATACTGGGTGATTTCAACTACCCTGCCATTAACTGGGAAAACTACTCGGGTACCAACTCCTTTTCCCAACTGTTCTTGGAATTCATAAATTCCAACGCCCTGGATCAACTAATCCATTGTTCCACCAGGGGCTCCAATATCCTAGACCTGGTCATTACCAACATGGGAGATAGATGCTCCACACCAGTGGTCACCCCCTCATTGGTCAGGACTGACCATAAGCAAATCACCCTTGACATCCACATCCCACCCCCACCCCCCAGTAAGGAAACCGCCTTAAAAAACTTCTCCAAAGCCAACTTCATGCTACTGAAGTCAGAAGTGACAAACTTTATGACACCCATGCAGACAGGATCTGAAAGTTCGACTGCAGAATCCTACATTAAGCCACTGTATGAGCACATCCACTCGTGCATGAATCATGCCATCCCAAATAGACCCAAGATGCTTTTCTCCAAAAAAGGAAGCCAATCTGGTGGTCCCCTGCTATAAACAAACTATACAACAGAAGGAAGAAACTGTTGCAGAAAAGAGGAAAATCCCAGGATGCAAAAAACTCCCTCACCAGCCTCAGTAAGAAGCTAAGATCCCTCATAAAATCCTCAAAAGCTAGTTATGAAAATAAAATTGCCAAAGATTCCAAAGACAACCACAAGGCATTCTATAGTTATGTCAAGAATCTAAATGGCAATGCTCAGATCTGCTCTGAGCTACAACAGAATAGCATTAAATATACTGATACCAAGGCTATTGCCAGCCAATATCCTGGCAGATCAATTTTACTGCCAACTTCACCCCTCCTCTCACCCCCTAAAGGGCCCATTTCAATACCAAAAGATTGCCAAATTCCGGTAATCATGATCACACAGGTAGAAACCGCACTCTCCAAAGCTAAGAATACAGCATCCATGGGACCAGATGACATCCCAGGCTGTGTACTACATGAACTACAAAATGAACTGGCACCTCAACTAAGTGTCATGTTTAATCATAGCCTCACCTCAGACTTTGTGCCCACTGAGTGGCGCACAGCTACATTTATCCCACTCCACAAGGGGGCATCCGCCTTGGATTCCGGGAACTACCGTCCCATCAGTCTGACAAGCCTGATCTGCAAGGGCATGGAACGCATTGTCATGGAACTTATAAACAAAGGCATTGGCAACCTTCAAACACTGGATCCCTCCCAGTTTGGGTTTGTGAAGGGCCGATCTTGTCTTCTGAATCTGATTGACTTCTTCTAATCAGTCTCCAGAGCTGTGGACGAGGGTAAGGCAGTCCACACAGCCTATCTGAACCTCGCCAAGGCCTTCGACACCATCCCCCACTCTAGAATCATAGATAAACTTACTAAGCTGGTCATAAATCCCTACATCACTCGATGGGTTGCCAACTGGCTTACTGACAGAACCCAGACTGTAAAAGTAGCCGACTCCAAATCCAGCTCCAGACAAGTGACAAATGGAGTACCTCAGGGTTCAGTCCTGGGACCACTCTTGTTTGTCATCTACTTCTCTGAAGTACAGGCCAACACTAAGGGACTCTGGCTAATAAAGTTTGCAGATGACTGCAAACTTGGAGCCATTATTGAATCCACAAATGATGTGGATATTCTACAGAAGGGCCTTACAGAAACAGATGCCTGGTGCCAGAGCCATGGGCTCAAGCTTAATGCCAAGAAATGTATAGTTATCTCCTTTGGAAAAAAACATGTACCCATGAATTACCACATAGGTGGCAGAACACTAAACATCAAAAGTGTGATGAGAGACTTAGGGAGACAGGTGAACAGTGGTCGCACTTTCGATAACCACATCACCACAACAGTCAGGAAATCCTTCTATGTGGCACACCTCATCACTAAGGGCTTTTCATCCAGAAAAAAGGAGGTCATTGTCCCACTGTACTCATCCCTCATTAGACCCATTATAGAGTATAATGCCCCATTTGGTATGTACCTCACAAGACATCTGCAACAGCTGGAAAAGCCACAGAAATACCTCACTAAAAGAATCTCAGATCTAAAGCAGATGCCATATGCTGACCGTCTAAAAAAACTCCAGCTATACTCTGTCGCATATTGTCTACTCAGAGGTGATCTCTGCTTAACATACAAGGCCATGTCAAACCCTGAGGTGTTGGACATGCTCCACTTAAAGAAATCCCAATCCCTCAGAGCCACACGCTCCAGGGATCTAAACCTTATCATCACAATGAACAAAACATGCTGGAGAGATAGGTTTCTGACCCAGAGACTCCCCATACTCTGGAATAGACTGCCCATACATGTCAAGCAGAGCACCTCATTGGCCCTCTTCAAAAGGAACCTTAATGATTGGATGGGAAATAGGAAATTCACCCCGGGGATCATGTCAGTCGCCCTGCTAGACAGGGGTCCAGAGAAGTAAATATTGTGGGAAGAAATATCCAGGGAATTGTTATGGCTAGGCTTGCATAGGCCCTAGCGCCGACAGCCTAGTTCCAACCTATGAACCTATGAAGTATGCCATAATCTATGTTAAACAGTAACAAAATAAGTAAATGTGATTGTAAGGGTAGCTGGAATTTTATAAAACAGTAATCATTTTATAAGATGAGCAGCTTTGAAAGTGATGACATACAAAAGTATTATAATAGCAATAAATAAAAGGTTAACATGCAGTTACTCATGTAGGCAACTGAAAACTTACTATTCATTTATTTATTTAGCGGTGGCAGTAAGCACAGCACCTACTAACTTTCAGTAATGGGCACACAGCATCTTGTTTTCAGATAGCTTGCTTCTAGTGTCTCTCTAAGCAATCTTAACTGTTCATATTTATTTATTTATTTACATTTGTTGGCCGGGAATGTCCGACTGGATGCAGGTCCATTTTCAGCGGAGGCCCGGGGAGAAAAGTTCCACAAATTAAAATATTAGACATAGTTACAGATTAAGAATCCTAGCAATTAAAATATTGCAAACATAGTTGCAGATGAAGTACATATTACATTCAGTAGATAACTAGCATCTGTTCTAACCATGAAGTCTAGTCATAGTCATAATGATTTTATTTATTTTTGTCAGCAGCTGAAAAGTGAGCTCTATTGCTTTTGCACTGCTGCATCTACTGATGAAGTGCATTTTACTCAACAGATGTGTTTTGTTCAGCTTGTTATTTTATCTATACAGAAAAACTGCTATTTTTGAAAAATGCCTCATCCCACACTTGTCATTTTAAATGTTACTGAGCATGTCACCAACTACTCAGTGCAGATTATTTGTTTTGAAGGAAAAACTCTAAAATGGAATTTATTTGTTCAGGTTATTACAAAACTTTATAAAGTATGTTATTTGAGTGTTAACTCCCTGCATGCAGTATCTATTAGTGTCCTATCTGTAATATTTCTCTTATTTAAAATATTTATTCTTGGGTACTGTTTGACTTTGTTTTTCAGCACAGTGTCATGGTATAATATGTCTGTGCCACTCTCTCCATTTCAGTTGTTCAAAGTGAAAATTCTTCTTTTAATATTTTATTAATTTATTAACTACATAAGTCCAAGAGGCACAATTGCTTGTCTACGGTTGTAACCCAGGTGCTCTGTCTGGTTAAAGGACTTGCTCAGAATCACAAAGCTTACACGTGCAAACTGACAAAATCAACCCATGACTACAAGATAAAGATTATTTTTTTCTGTCCACTTGCTTAATGATCAGATGAGCAGTAGTGTTCAATTTATCATAATCACTAATTGGTTTCTATATTAGGGATTCTTAGAAGAGTTCACAACCTTAACCCCAAAATTGTTTTCCTTTGGACTCTATTGAAATTGGTTTCTCCCAAGTATGTGTGAACAAATTAATGCAGAACAGTGTGGGTTTAATTTAGCTGCTTAGTTTGTTAAACTTGTGTTTTTGAGTGGTCTTATCTCACAATCCTACTGGAATTGGAGGAGTTATTTTATTGGATATGCAAAGTATATGCTAATTATGTCCAGATTTGTTGCCAGATGTACCAACTTTCTATGAGCCATTATCCAGATTTTCACGGTCTAAAAGTTAAGAGGTATACATCCAACTGTTTGTCCATTTCCATGTCCTGGGTCATCCCTGTAGTCAGTACTAGCACCTAATGTGGATGCTTGGGTGTAACCTATGTCATTGTCTACCTCCATGTCTTGGGTCATCCCCGTATTCAGTACTAGTACCAGATATGGGTGTATGGGTATAGCCTGTTTCTTTGATGCAGACTGAAATCAAAATGTAATGTGCATGCAGGTGATTGAATCTGAATCACACACAAATACATTACATGCTATGGTAAAACTCATCTATTAGACTGCATGTCCCTTTTTAATTTCTCCAAATGTTTTGGGTTTTCTAATACCATGATAGTGTTAAAGTGCAGTTTAAAATATACATAACTCTTCAGGATGTGGAAAACATTTTCCTTTTTATTTAAATCCACATATATCAGTGCTGGGAGACTATCTTCACAATTAAAAAAATCAGTCTCACCAAGCAGTAAAAATACAGTTTTTATTTTATTTTTTATCAGTATCGTGTATGTAGAATACTGACGTTGACCAATAGGATTTCTACAGACCCTCATGCTTCTCTCTTAGTGCGGCACATGAACACACAACAATCATGTTTTTTAGTAACAATAATGTTTTAGAAAAACACAAACAATCTGGCTTGTTAATCAGTCTTGACCTTGTATATTTCAGTATCAGTAAAATTCTAACTCCCCAACATTCCTTGTAACTACCCATCCCAGCATAGGAAGGTCAGAACTTACATACAGTGTGTTCTTTCTTGCTTTCAGAAACCAGTCTTTATCACATCCCTTATCCCCTTCAACACTTTCTTTACATTCAGTCATCTGTTAATACACTTGCAGCTTGATATTAGAATGCAGTTGTGAAACACTCAGAACTACAGTAATGTGGTTTGCATAACTATGCATCTATACTACATATCATTTTTAACATGAACAAATATTAAATAATTTATCAAACATATTTGTGAAGAAATTGTAAGTTAATATGCATTTTGTGTAGAACAATCATGAGAGATGCTTTTTTTCTCTAACAGACTCCCTCCTTTGACACTACTACTGTCATAAAATACACAATTATATTTTGATTTTCCTTAATTTGACAAATACGCTTCATCTTTAATGATTGAGTTTTCATTCATCAGGTACAAGTGGCATTTCATGTGCAGGTGCGATCAAGGACTTTGTGATTATAGTCTTTAGAACAGAAAATATTAAAACAATTAAAATAATAATACCAATTTTTATACCTTGTAATATACTAGTTCCCAGGTTACCAAATACACTGCCCAACCATTCAAAAGTGTCCATTGTTTAGAAGTACTGTCCAAATATCTGGCCCTCTGCTCCATGACATTGGCCAACTTTTCCTGTTCATTATGGTAGTCAGTAATACAAGAACAACAATGATTTTTATGAGTGCACATGACCCCCCTTTTCTAGCAGGCATTATATCGAGTGCCAATTGGTTCTGTAACACTACAGTTCATACTGCAGTCATTTTTCCATTTGTCATTGTAATGCAATATGAACTATGGTTAGCTACCTCCTGAAGAATTTCAGCTAGCGTGGTGATTTCAAGTATTGTCCTTTGCACCACATACCCAGGTGTTAACTGAAAATACTTGCTCCACCCAGTGGATTGTCCACTTATTTCTCACTCTGCCTGCTGGAGGGTTCTCTAAATGTTGAAAAGTATGAGTAATATAGCCCACAAAACAACTCCCCAGTTTAAAGGAAAGAAAAAATAACTATATCAATCCGCACACCATTCAGGGACGGAAGGGTAGGAATTCTGTCATCATGCAGTGACAGGGGAGTGGATTTGATCAGCCTCTTCCCACAGCACCCCCTTGCTTTCATTGCATCACAAGCTCAAAAGTTACAACTCCAGCATTGCAGTTGGGATAATTGTGTCCAGAACTGACCACTCTTTCAGACCCTCTGAGGGTACTTTCACACAGTCACACCTGGACTTGATTTAACAACAAACACGCTTACGTTTCAACATGCTTTAGGCACATAAATTTTAATTAACTCTACTTTTAACTTTTCTCTTTTTTTTCTCTGTCTCTCTGTCCCTGCAGTCATAACATCACACAACAACACAGACATCAGTTGTACATTAAAGCAGCAGAAATCAGTCATACCTCTTACCTTTTTTTCCTGTGGGTACCGCCCTCAACACAAGGTGCCTCCTTGTGTTAAATTCTCTATCTCTCTTCATGTGTGTATATATATATATATATGTATATATATATATATATATATATATATATATATGTGTGTGTGTGTATATATATATATATATATATATATATATATATATATATACATACATACATATATATATATATATATATATATATATACATATATATATACATACATACATATACATATATATATATATATATATATATATATACACACATACTCACACACAGACACACACATACAGTAACAATTTGTCCTTAGCTGCTGTGGGATCCGCCCTCTATAACCTTGAAGGTACTGCCCTCAACACAAGGCACGTCTTTGTGTTTATTTTATACATTAACAAACTTTTTGTTATTTCTTGTGGGGAACTGCCCACTATTACTTCTACATACAATGAATAAGCAAAGTTTTGTCATTCTACAAGGCAGCAGACACCACATACCTAATAAGCAACTCAGTCATTCAAAACAGGAACCTCATATACTTAAAAGCAAAGTCAAGTCATTCAACAAAACAGTACACATATACTTAAAAGCAAAGTCAGTCATTCAACAAAACAGTACACATTATACACTTAAAAGCAAAGTCAGTCATTGAGCAAAACATGACATATTAGATACTTAAAAACAGTCACTTGTCTAACAAATCAGTACACAGTATATACTTAAAAGCAGTCATTTAACAAAACAATAAACACAGTGCCACCACTACTTTGAACTGCAGTTTTCTAAAACAGAGGAAATGAAAGAAAAACATTTTTCCAAAGCCATTTTACCATCTCTAGCCTATATGTTTCCACACCCTGAATAGTTAAGTGTCCGAGCTCTGACCATTTCATACAAAACAGTGTGGAATTTACAGAAGAACTTTCTGAGCTCGACCCTTTATTTTTCATTCCAGTGTTCCACTGCAAGATCAAAGTTCAGATTGCAAGCACAGCACCAAAATATTAAAGTGCAGTTTAAAATATACATAAATAACATTAATTACCTTTAGTCTTGAGTCAAGAATAACTCTTCAGAATGTACAAAACATTTTCCTTTTTATTTAAATCCACGTGTCAGCGCTGGGACACTATCTTCACAATTAAAAAAATCAGTCTCACCAAGCAGTAAAAATAAACAGTTTTTATTTTATTTTTTATCAGTATCATGCATGCAGAATACTGACGTTGACCAGTAGGATTTCTGCAGACCCACGTGCTTCTCGCTTAGTGCTGCATGTGAACACTCAACAATCATGTTTTTTAATAACAGTAATGTTTTAGAAAAACACAAGCCATCTGGCTTGTTAATCAGGCCTGACCTTGTATATTTCAGTACCAGTTACATTCTAACTCCCCAGTTCCTTGTAGTGGCGGACACTAAAAACAACCACAAAGCCTTCTATAGTTATATCAAGAATCTCCACGGCAATACCCAGGTTTGCTCTGAGTTACTGCACAATAGTACCTCCTATACTGAGCCAACAGATATTCCCAACATACTGGCTGACAGATTCAGTGCCAACTTTACCCCCCCCCCCAAAGGACCAATCACAATACCGGAAGAATGCCAGCACCCAACATTACTGCCACACAGGTTAAAGGTGTATTGTCCAAGGCCAGGAATACAGCTTCCATGGTACCTGACAATATCCTTCGATGTGTTCTACATGAACTACAAAATGAACTGGCACCACATCTGTGTGCCCTGTTCAATCACATCCTCACCTCAGGCTTTGTCCCTACCAAATGGCACACTGCTACAGTTATCCCTCTTCATAATGGAGGGGAGCGACTACAGACCCTGGGAATTATTGCCCCATTAGCCTGATTAATCTGATATGTAAGGCTATGGAGTGCATCATCATAGACCTAATTAACAAGGATATAGGGAAGCTCCAAACTCTAGATCCCACGCAGTTTGGTTTTTTGAAAGGTAGATCATGTCTGCTCAACCTGGTTGACTTCTTTGAGTCAGTCACCAGGGCTGCGGATGAGGGCAAGGCAGTTCATACAGTCTACCTTGATTTGACCAAGGCCTTTGATACCATTCTCCACTCTGGAATTATTGCTAAACTCACCAAACTAGACATCAACCCCTATATCACTAGGTGGGTTGCAAATTGGTTCACAGATAGAACCCACAGTGTGAAAGTAGCAGACTCCAAGTCAGACTGCCGACCAGTCACAAGTGGAGTCCCACAGAGGTCCATCCTGGGTCCTCTCCTGTTCGGCATCTACTTCTTAGAAGTCCATGCCAACATGGAGGGACTCTGGCTGACCACATTCGCAGATGACTGCAAGCTGGGAGCTATTATTGGAGACATTATTAACTCCCCAAAATGTAGACATCCTACAGAAAGGCCTCACTGAGATCAGTGACTGGTGTCAAAACCATGGCCTTAAGCTTAATGCCAAAAATGTGACATCATCCTCTTTGGGAAAAACTCATTTCCCACTAATTACCACATCCATGAGAGAACACTGAAGGCGTTATAAGAGATCTGTGGACACAGATTGACAGCAACCTCTCCTTCAACCACCACATTGCCACTGTGGTCAGAAAGTCCTTCTGTGTAGCACATCTCATTACCAAGGGTTTTGCTTCCAGGAAGAAAGAGGTCAACATCTCTCTCTACTCTTCCCTCATTAGGCCAATCATCAAGTATAATGCCCTGTTTGGCATGTACCTCACTAGACACATGCAACAGCTTGAAAGGCCACAAAAGTACCACACAAAGAGGATCCTGGGCCTTAAACACATGTCCTACATGAACAGACTCAAAAACTCCAGCTATTCTCTGTCTCATATCATCTTCTAAGAGGCAATATCTGCTTGACTTACAAAGCCATGTCTGACCCAGATCTGTTAGAAATGCTACATCTAAAGAAATCCAAATCCCTCCACACCACATTCTCCAGAGACCTCAACCTCATTACCACAATCAACAGAACATGCTGGAGGGAAAGGTTCATAACCCAGAGACTGCCCATGCTCTGGAATAGGCTTTCCATACATGTCAAACAGAGCACCTCACTGGCTATCTTCAAGAGAAATCTTGATGAGTGGATGAGAAATAGAAGGTTCACCCCAGGGTTCACTGCAGTAGCTCTACTTGATAGAGGCACTGGGAGCTAACATCAAGGGGCACAATGCCAGGGCACTTCTATGGGCTAGGCTTGTAAAGGCTCCAGGGCCATTAGCCCTAGTACACACCTATGAACTACCCATCCCAGCATGGGAAGGTCAGAGCTTACATACAGTGTGTTCTTTCTTGCTTTCAGAAGCTAGTCTTTATAACTTCCCTTAACCCCTTCAGCACTTTCTTTACCTTTAGTCATCTGTTAATACACTCACAGCTTGATATTAGAATGCAGTTGTGAAACACTCAGAACTACAATAAGTATTTGTGGTTTGCAAAACTTTGCATCTATACTCATATCATTTTTAACATGAACAAATATTAAATAATTTATCAAACATATTTGTGAAGAAATTGTAAGTTAATATGCATTTTGTGTAGAATAATCATGAGAGATGCATTTTTTTCTCTAACAATGGGAATAGACCCCATTCATAAATCAAGTTATATTTAGAGTCCATGAAATTAACATTGCCTTTGATGTTAAGTCTTTGATGTTAACCAAGAGTGCACCTCTTTCTTCAGTTCTTATATTGTTATATGTATTCATAGCACATTTAAATACAATGGTAAATTCTTTTTAATTAGTCCTGTTGCTCCAGATTCTATTGGAAATATCTGGGTAGCTTTTTTGTGTGTTGCTCTCATTTCTGCATGCAAAACCTAGTATTGTATGACTTTGTGTTTGTATGTAAAGCGTTAAAATTGCTGGATGTAGCAGATTCAGTGATTAATGCTGCTGCAGCCTTTTTTCTTGGGCTATTGCATCTGGTTTTGTTGCATCTATTTGTTTCAGCTGTTGTTATTGGCGGGTCCCATGTGATCCGAATGTCATCACTGTCAATAATTCTTTGTAGTTCACATTTCCAGTGCTTCCCAAATAAACCAGTCACCTAATACATCTCAGCAAAAAATGGAACCCAAACTCACCATATTAAATATTAGCCTAAAATATGAACCCAAGAAGCAAGTGCAATAAAATCCATGACATACATGCCTACCTTGCCACATACACTCCTGATGTAGTCCTATCTAAGAGTGGCTGCAGTGGTGCAGAGGTTAATGTTGTTGCCTCACAGCAAGAGGTTCTCTGATTCGATTCTTGGCTGGAGTGCCTTCTGTGCGGAGTCTGCATGTCCTTTCTGCGGTCACGAGGGTTTCCTCCGGATGCTCATGTTCTTCCCACATTCCAAAGACTTGCAGTAGGTGGAGTGGACACTTTAAATTGGTCGTAGGTGAGAGTGTGTGCACGAGTGAGTGGTATGAATGAACTATTGTGACAGGGCTAGCCACGTGGAGGTGTAAAACCTTGGCTCGAGATGATTATCAGTGTGAAGGTGACACCCCGACCCCATGTGCAAAATGGGAAAAAGGGGTTGAGGGTGGATGGGTTGTTATGTTTACTGAAACCTGTTTAAAAAAGAAATGAAGGATAATGAGATCAGCCCTCTTATGGTACAGTATATTCAGGCATGACAGACAAAATAAGTGTGCAGGTGGTGTAGCAGTCATCTGTAAGAATTCCCTAACCATCCCCTTATTTCCATAGGAAATACCCAAATTTAACAAAGCTGAACTAATAATACTCCTAAAAGTCAACAATATGTTTAACAGCAATTTATGTACCACCAGGGAATAACATTGATACAGCTGAAAGCATCCTGTATTGAATATCTCAACAAATTAACCATGAAACTATAATACTTGGAATGTTAAATGTAGACTGGCAGCTCATAAATTCACTACCCCCACTGAATCCATAAGCTTGTTCAACTTCAGAGAATTAATAACCACACTTACTGGAATCAGTAAAACTTCAGGGAGATGCTCAACATTAGACTGGATTCTTACAAACAAAAAGGTAAACTGACAAAAGTAGGTTGCCTCTCAGATAGTGTAAGTGAGCACATACCAACCTATGCTATTAGAACTCATCATAAACTAGAGAAACATATTATCTATAATGAAATATGAAATACAAACCATTTCAGCAAATATATTTTCAATGGAATACTAAAGCAATATAACTAGAATGTACTTGGAACAATGCCACTAGATACTGCTGTAGAACACTTTAATAACATATCTTTACAGACCTTAAATAATCTTGCACCAGTCTGTAGTAAAAGAGTAAAGTCCAACCCTGCACCATGGCTGACAAAGGAAACAAAAACAATCATGATAAAAAGGGATAAAGCTGGAAAAATTGGTGTAAAAATAGAACTCAAAATTCCCTCCAGCTATTTAGACATCTTAGAAACCTTGCAAGACTCAATGACAAGCACGATAGCCAACCTACAAGACAAACATAAAAACAACCCAAAACGTTTTTGGCCATCAATAAATAAACTACTCCACCCTAGCCAGACCACCACTCCGTCCCCAAACACAGACAATATGGCAAGACTCTATCCCCAAACAATTTAATTCCTACTTTGTACAATCAGTATTATCTCTCTTAGATGCTAATACATCTGTCCCTCTCTCTCTACCCCTGCCCTATCAAAACCACCAGAACTCTTCAGTTTTAGATCAGTACCAACCTCGCTCATAAGAAAATTGCTCCCTAAACTAAAAACAACTTCCATAGCTTTAGATTAACTACCATCAGACTACCTAAAAATGGCTGCAGAATTCTTAGCCTTCCCTGTGTCCATACTAATTAATATGTCCACAGCAGAAAAATATGTCCCACCACTGTTGAAAAAATTCTACATCATACCACTCCACAAAGACGGTGGATCTACAGATTTTAATAACTGTAGACAGATAGAAATTCTCTCCCCTTTCTCCAAAATATTAGAGAAATGCATCCATATGAAGCTGATGGAATATCTAATCTCAAATAACCTGCTCTCAGAAACACAACATGGCTTTAGGTCCCAGCAGAACACCTCTACTGCATTTTACCAATATAATAAAGCAACACGGAAACAATGGTCTTCTTGTGTCCACCATGCTCTTAGACTTGTCAAAGACATTTGATACTGTCTTGCATCAGCAACTATCCATTCGACTCTCCTCAGTAGGACTTTCACAATAGTCCTTGCTGTGGTTTCTTAGTTACCTATCTGGAAGGCAACAAACCTACTCATCCTTCAGCCAGTTACTACAGGTATCACTCAGGGCTCTTTCCTGGGTGCTATCTTATTTAATATATTTATTAATGATCTCCACATCTTCACTCACCATTCAGTTTAGTTCAGTATGTAGGTGACTCAACATTAATATGTGCAGCCACAGTAATGACTAAGCACCAAGACATTACCCAAAATATTTCTCCTCTGTAGAAACCTGGCTGAAAGAATCAAACCTCCTACTCAACCCTAAGAAAACTAAGTTAATGCTTTATCTCAAAAGGTTGCCAAAAAAGGTTGCCAAAGTGAAAAGCATTTTTTTCCAAAAGTCATTATAATTGAAACTCACAGTAAACTTCTAGGCAATATAATCGATGACAACCTCAAATTTGACCAGCATATACTGCACACCATTAAATCTACACACCAGAAACAAGGCTCCCTTTATAGGATCAATGTATTCTTTACAGATACTGCAAGAAAAACTCTAGACACCTCCTTCTTATTGCTGACTCTCCTACATGCCACTCCTATCCTAACAAACTTAAACAATACTCAAAGAAAAAAACTTGCCTCCTGCTACAATAAAATAGCTAAATTTGCCATCAATCTCCCTCATAAGACCCACCATTGTCGTAGTTTAACTCATTAACCCCGAGTACCATCTCACAGTGCCTCTGTGCTTACATCCGAGCGTGCTGTGAGAAGGTAGTAATTGTATGCAGTTATATTCGAGTTCCTTCCACAAGCGCATCTAACTTTACAGCTGTGTTGTATATCCACTGATAAAAAAATAAGTTGAAAAAGTACCTGAACTTATTCAGGTACTTTCTCAACTTACTTTTCAGTATGGAGTTACCTGATGTTTATATTTGACTTTTCAGAGAAAATCATCTGTAAAGTCAAGTAGCTGCAGTAAAACAATTCTCCCTATGTTCGGCCTTTGTCCCACCCCATTACAGGGTTTACTGTACTCCCCCCCCCCCCTCAAATCTAACATTTACTACATTGCTGTCAAGATAAAATGAAGTCAGCAACAGTTCAAGTATTGTGTCCGAATATCCCAGGGATGTGGGTGGCTTTAAATCCTTGTCCTGGAGCTTAAAGAACCCTCCCTTATTTTAGTCTCTACTGGCTTATTCTGGGGGCTGTTGTCATCAGACTCCGACTAAAGTAAATTCTTATAAAATAAGAAATTTGAAACTGTTTCAAACGAAAAGCGCTTAATATTAAATACTGTTACAGCTACGTAATAGTGCCCCAGAGTCTTTTGTTTATTTTATAGTAGTTTTCTTGTGGTTTTACTTAAAGTACATTGTTGTCAATAAACAGTAGTACTATTTATTAGACTTCCTGAGTTGTTTCTTCTTGATTTTACTGTTTATTACAGCATTTTGACACTGCATTAACACCACATATTCTGTTTGGATGAGACCACGAAGGACAGACGTTATTTAATTGCCTCCCAGCTTTTAGTTGCCTGCGAGAAAGTGACCATACTCAAGTGTTAAATTGCTTACAGTAGGTTGCTGGAGTGTCATTTGTTGATTGGGGCTCGAGACAGTTACAGCTGCGATATCAGATGTTTCAGTTGCAAAACGTGTAAACATTACCTCTTTTGTGTGGCGACTCATGAGATAACTCTGACTTCAGTCTGTTCATCAAGTTAAAAGGTAATACTGATGCGATGTTGTATTCATTGCACTCATTGCAGTCATTACAGCTTCATGTGTTCGTGTTTCCACGGTTGTTTCTGGGCATGCATTTAAATTAATTGTTGCGCATTTTAGGGGAGAAGAGTGCTGCTACTGAACACTCTCAGTACAAATATAATAACTTCTGGCTCTTGCATATAATATTTACTTGTGGCATTATACCTTCGGAGTAAGAGGTAGTGAATTCTCTCATCTGCTATTAGTAGGCAGTCAGCTATCACTTGTTCTAATACTTTGTAGTAAGACCTGCTACAGATACTGTAAAGAAAGTCTGAGATTCTGGAGAGATGATATAAGAACAAATGGCCCATGGACTACAGCTGGATTACCTTGAAGGGCCAAACCATACCTGTAATTAACACTCCTCAATGAAGAACTGCTGCTTATTAATGACTCTTATTCTTTTCTAATACCCATAGTAACAGCCACCTTGTCAGAGGTCCGCATCTCAAACACTGTTTATTAAACCACTTCTTTTACCAGACACATTGAATACACCTCACCTTCTAGTCACTTGTCTGCCTGACACCATGAATGAAAGTATCCCATCTGGTCAGTTTCAAGAATAACCAAAGTGAGTGCTATATATAGAGGAACATTATCCCTGCATTGGTTTTCACATTCATGGCATTTCCTAAGTTTTTAAACAATGCAGCTGACATTAAAAACATGAGAAGGCAACCTTAGCCTTCCTTTTATATTATTAAACAGACATACGCACAAGAGCACACACACATACACACTGTGCTATCAAGGAAGGTACTGAAGACCAGTATCATAAATTTGAGAAGGATCAGAGTAAGGTCGTTATATTAAAGACTCGTATCACCTCAGTCTATCCATAGAGTTTGCGCCTGATGCATGGAGAGTGGCTACTGTGACTCCCCTAAACAAAGACGGCCCATCTATGGACCCAGGTAATTAAGGTTCATGCCTTATATGCAAAGCAGTGGAACATAACATAGCAGCACTCTTTTATGGTGACTTAAGGAAATTAATTAATTTGGTCACCAATCAGTGTAGTATTGTGAAGGGGGAGTTTTTGTCTCATGAACCTAGTAATTTCTTAAAAAGGTTACAGTGGCTATTGACAGGGGTTGTTCAGTGCATGCAACCTATCTTAACTTTGGACAGGCTTTTAACATTACTACCCATGCTGGTATGATTGAAGCTTTATAAAAAATTTAATGTAAACCTCCCCATTGTCCACTGTACTGCAAACTGGCTAGCTAATAGATACCAAGTTGTGAAATTTGTTGATACATTCTATGTTGATACATTCTATGAATATAATATTGTAACAACCAGAGCACAATGACCAGTGCTGGGCCCTCTTCTGTTTAGCATTTATTTTGCAAGCATTGAAGCCAGTACCCTAGATATGCGTTTGACCAACTTTGCCAATGACTGCATGATGGGCATTATGTTATCTGCTCAGCCACTGATACTAATCCAATCCTACTCGTTTCATTTGTCTCCTGTTGCAACCATGTGGACCCTTTTCAGAAGTTCTGTGGTTGAGAGGAGATGAGATGGGATTGCTTCCTTTTGTTTGTTCTTTCTGATTTGATTTGATTTGACTGGTTTTGTGCTCTCTCCAATCACCTGAAGTAAGGTTATGAACACCTGTCGTAAACACTTCTGAACTGATAATAGATTTATTAATCAAATAATTGATAATGTCTGTTAAAATAGAAAAGTGCACAATCAGTGTCCATGCTTATTCATAAAATAAAATTAAATAGCAAACGTTTTGCTTAAACCCTTTTACCAGTTTGACATTTGGGTACTGGTTTGTGTTGCAAATGTATTTCAAAATGGAGTTTGTTGTTTGTCATTTTATGCAGTGTATTTATGAAGCTCTTTTTCTAATATCTTTATTCCATAACATTTGCTTGTGTGGGATAGTGACCTTTCAGTTGTTTTGTAAGGTATTGTTTTATTTTTCAGATTTTGTCAAGTTATTAATGTTTGAGTTTGTCAAGCTATTAACTTCATTGTGCTGTCAGTCTCGTTCAATGTAGTTATAAGACAAGATACCCCATGAATCTTGTTATTATCCATCTGATGATGTAGGGGCTTATGCTATCTCAGTAAGTTTAAGTATGATCCCTGAGTGGGAGATTGTATCAAAAGCTTTTGCCAGATGTGTACAAGTAGTATGTACCATTTTACCCTCATCCATGGGCCTGGTGACTTTCTCGAAGACGTCCACCAGTTTGTTCACCGGCACAATGGTGGCACGGCACCATGACCTGTTCTCTGAGCTGGTCTGTGATTTACTAGACTGTTTTAATTAGTACAAATATGGTCTAAACAGTATCAGTTACCTTTGCCTCAGGTTTCAGAGATGGTTATGATTTTTTTTTTATGTATTCAGCTTTCAAGCGTATACTTGAATTTAACAGGAAACAAATGAAATGAGATGAGAATGAATATCTAAACTTGTGATGAACAGATGTTACCAATATCCAAGCACTGTCTTCAAGAACATGTTGGAATGCTGGATAACAAGAACAGTGCTGATAAATATATCCAAAGGTTCTGGACATATATGTTGGTTCTCCTGAATAATATAAACTGTGGTCAGAGCAGTGCTTGTGCATTATTGGACAAACTGCAGAAAGGGATTAGGTTCAATGTTTCATTTGATGGTTAAGAGAGTGCTTGTGCGCATACATGAAAGACTGAAAAACAGGTAGTTGTGGGAAATATTTTATTTATTGGTGAGGGGATAATTGTGCATACATGGTAAATCAATGAAAAGTTCTCTTCCGTACACTCTCCAACGTAGCATGGTCGAGCTCCACTGAGGACTTCCGTTTCTTGCGTGTGTAGACAACATCCGTTTCTAATGCCACTAATTTTGCTACTCCTGCAGCTGGTGCTCACCCTAAAGATACCATCAACCCTCTAGAAACTGTGTTGTCTTTTGAATTGTCCTGCCCCTTTCAGGCTTCCGGCAACATTGGGCAGGGGGTGGAACCTCAGTTACACGCGCAAAAAAACAGAAGTTCTCAGTGGAGCTCGACCATGCTAAGGAGGAGAGGGTGTAGAAGAGAATTTTTCATTGATTTACAATCTTTCTTCACATAACGCTTACAGACTCACAAGTAAGTTTACTTAATAGAGGGCTGAGCTTTGTGCCATCCTGCTCAGTAGCCTAGGAAGATATTATCTTGGATGTTAGACTGTTTGTTCATAATGTAGCATTAAAGTTGGCGTTTGGTGGAGAATGCACAGCGCCTGCTCCTCTAAAGCATTCTAGCTTGTTTATGCCACAAATACCTTCAGTGTTTGAAACTTTTATTAAGACAGTCGAAAGTGAATTGTTTAAAATAGACAAATTCAAGCATAACTTCTATAATTTATCTTATGATGAATGTATGGCTCTAAATGAACTTAAAAATAGTAAAGTGCTAACATTTCATCCTGCTGATAAAG
Organism: Protopterus annectens; assembly: GCF_019279795.1. NCBI lineage: Eukaryota > Metazoa > Chordata > Ceratodontiformes > Protopteridae > Protopterus > Protopterus annectens. The sequence continues at coordinate 949,350,753 of NC_056729.1, forward strand.
GGGGATCTGTTGTAATCGTTGACACCGCACAATATAATATAGCCATGATTTGTATGCTCAATGATGTTGATACTTATGAACATGTGACTAATAATGATTTAAACAGGATTATAAGCCATATCCATGAGCACCTTTATGTCTTATTAATGGAACGTGTTATAGAAAAACACATGTATGATTTTATGCTGGTTGCTGATCCCTTGATACCAACTATTCATGGTTTACCTAAGGTCCATAAGTCTTTACATAACCCACCTCTTTGCCCCATTGTTTCAGGCAGGGGTTGGGCCACATAATTTATTAACATTTTTATTGAGCATCACTTAAAAAAAAAACTTTGGAAAAAGCTAATGCAGTCCTTAGGGATACTGAGCACCTTATGTGTATGTTGGGTGATTATTCTAGAGAACATGGTATTTATTCTGAACATACTTTGTTAGTTACTATAGATATACATACCTTATTTACTATCGTACCCCATGAAATGGGCATTACCAATCTGAAGAGTTTTCTAAATTTACTATCATACCCCATGAAATGGGCATTACCAATCTGAAGAGTTTTCTAACTGTAAATACTGACTATTCATCTGAATTGATTGGATGTATAGGTGTCTTATGGACATGATTCTACAGAATAATGTCTTTTTGTTTAATGACATTCTTTACAGACAAAAGATAGGGGTTGCAATGGGGATTCCTTGCGCTAACAGTTATGCCAACCTAGTGTTGGCAGAATGGGAGCATGTGGTAGTCCTCAGTGGGCACCCCTTCTCCACATAGTTGCTGTATTACAAGCGCTTTGTGGATGACATTTTTGTTTTCTGGGAAGGTTCAGAGGCTGATATACTTGAATTTGTCCATTATTTAGAAACATCAAGTAGTTGTTTTAAACTTACTGTGAATTATTCAACCATTACCATAGACTTTCTAGATGTCAAAACTGACTTTTTTGATGGAGCTATTAAAACCTCCCTATATAGGAAACCATGTAGGAAGAATACTTTTTTACATCATAATAGCATGCATCCCAGGCATGTTTTTAACAATATCACCAAAAGTCAGCACCTTAGAATTTCTCGCTTATACATTGAGGATATAGAATGTTTTGAAGCTATGGATCTACTAAGTAATGACTTTTTGGCTAGGGGCTATAAGCAGCAGGATCTGAATGCTACATATGGTGAGGTTGCTTCCTTGAGATCAAGCAAGGGCAAACCTTTCTTTAAACACTTATATGAGCCCAAGTTACCCCATGATAATTCAACTGGCTGTAAAGTTAGACTTTCATTGACTTATGGCAATAATGGACAGCAGGTCAGCACAGTTAATAATTTTTTGCCCATATTACTCTGAAGATGACAAAATAAAATCTATAGTAGGTGATAAACCCAGTTATGTTTTTAAGAACAATTTGTCTCTGAAGAGACAACTGTGTTATAGATCTACGGTTAGACCAGTTTTGTCTTCTTAGCGGAAGGGCACCTATCCTTGTAGGGGCTGCAAAGCCTGCTGTCACATTTCTACTAGAGTAGTTTTTCAGCATCCAGTATATGATGTTATATTTAAACCTGACTTTTATGCTGATTGTAAGTCCTATGGACTTGTATACTTGGCCAGATGTAAATGTTGCACTGCATTCTACATGTTGAAAACTGTTAGGATGCTTAAAGAGCACATTCTTCAGCATATGGGTGACATTAAACGTAAAAACATACTTAGTGCCCTAGCCAAACATGTTTCTATTTTTAATCATCATAGTTTTGATTTTTATAGTGTTTCAATTGTTATATTTTAACAAAAGGCATGGTGATTTTAATAACAGACTTGAAACTGCAGCGACAAGGTGGATTGTAAAGTTGCAGGCGGATAAACTGTCTGGCCTTAATGCCTCTGTTCCTTTAAAACCAGTTCTTAAGAAAATAAGTATACAGCAATAATTGATTGCTGTATTTTATTGGTTAATTAAAGCACTGATTTAGTATTTAATGGGTTCTGTTGTTTTATTCTGTGGATCTGATGAAGCACAACTTGTGCGAAAGCGCTTATCTTGTGTATTCTGTGTATTAAAGTTTTATACTTTTACAGCCTTGGTGGATGCCTGGTTTCCAGATTATACTCAGTAGTTGTCTGAGTGAGATAAAGGTTATTACTTGTTGACTACTACCTTCATGGAGCCATGTTATATTTTGGGAATTTGTCTTGGATTTGTCAGTAATGTTTGGAATTTAGGTGGGATGAAGGGCTCAGTGTTATACTATTTTACTGAATTACTCAGGTTTTGTCCGTACTGATGATAATGAGTCTTTGTTACATAACAGCTGCACAAGGTAATATAATGAATGCCTACTCAACAGGTTATGTGCAGCAATTATCACCTGTGGCTGACCATGCATAACTTTGCAGTAATGAAAGGAAGGTCATTATCACCTTAGCAATAAGTCAGTTACAATATGGCACTGACTCATTATCACTTTTCAGGTAAAACTCTCAGCAGCTGTCACTGTTATTCACATAAGTACAACTTGTTATCACATTGATGAATGCACAAGCCAGATTGTGTTTTTTCTCTGCTTGGAGTCATTGCAAGTCACCACCACCACCCCATTCTTCATCAACTACCTATCCTGTACACACATACACACACACACACACACACACACATATATATATATATATATATATATATATATATATATATATATATATATATATATACAGGAGCGGCCTTAGATCAACTGGTGCTCTAGGCAAAAGGGCTGCACAATGCCCCTCCCCACACCAGCCAGTGCCCCCATCCTGGTCTACCTACTGCAAATAAATACTGGAAAAGCAACCCTACCAGAGCAGCACCCTAGGCGGCTGCCTAGTTGGCCTATGGCTGGCTATGTATGGGTGTGTGTGTGTGTGTGTGTGTGTGTGTGTGTGTGTGTGTGTGTGTGTGTGTGTGTGTGTGTGTGTGTGTGTGTGTGTGTGTGTGTGTGTGTGTGTATATATATATATATATATATATATATATATATATATATATATACACACATGTATATATCTTGCCAGACTGACTACTTCACTTTGTGATCAGTCAGACAGTGGTGATGAATCTGCATAATTTGTCTGTAGTTCATTTAGAGGGGCTTTCTGACTGGCCAGCATTCGTGCGATTCAAAACAGTGGCTGTATTCTGGGCCCACTTGGTGTATATATTGATTTAATAATTCACTGTGGTGTAAATATTTCTGTTATTTTAATTATTTTATTTAACTGAACATTTCTTAAACATTATTGTTTGGTGCATGAACAAACATTAGCTAATTGATGATAGCACATTTCCGTTCCTTCTGTTTATCTGTATTTTCACGAGTAACATGGTGCTATCTTAGGTAAGCATGGCCTTTAGGGGTGCCACTGTGATGAAATGTTTCCCTCAGGGAAAGGACACATGCAAAAAGACAAGGTCAGGGTCAGTCTTGCTTTTTCTCTTTATATGTGCCCTTTCTGTGCCCCCTTGTCAGTGTCCACCAATGCAGTATTTCAGCTAAGGTAAGGTAAGACTGTATCTTCTAATGGTGTGTGCATCGGTGGGCAGCACACCTAGACACAATGACTGTTAGAATCATCCTGGATGGCAGTAAGGAACTTGGAGACTCTTCAGCTCAGTCCCACTGGGCTGCTTTCCAGGATATGCATGTTTTTTACGGGTGCAACTTTGATGCCTTCAGTCCCTCCCCGGAAGGCCATCTGCAAAAAGAAAGAGTCAAGGTACGTCTTTCTCCAATGCAATGTGGCCTTTTACTCACCCTCCACTTGGTACAGTGGATGTAGGAAGGTCAGGGCAGCATTTAGTAAGTTACTTCCGTCCCTCATCCCTTAGGTCCATTGCTGAATGGACACATATAAAGAGAAAAGGCATAGGTAAGGCAGAATGCTGACACTGAAGGAGGTTGTGAGACTGTAGTGGTATCAGCTGTCTGTGTGGGTAGCCAGCACAGTTGTCAGACAGATGAGATGGCCTTGTGTGCCACTGAAGTCCCATGCCTGTCCTGGCTTCATTAGTGGAGTGGCGGCACTTACCTTGCTTTTTCTCTTTACATGTACCCATTCAGCAGTCTGTTGGCTACACCAAGAATGTGTATATTTACAATCATATGTGTTTACATGGTAAAACAACTGCTTCTGAATGCTGTACACATGTGCAGACATCAGTTTTGTTAGGACTCAGGTTATGGAAATTATGATTTTTTTCATATTTTGGTAAATAACTTTGCAAGGGAGCATGTCAGTGTGCCAAGTAATACCTCATTTTGAAGACAGTATTGATAGTTCCAACATAGTAAAAGGACTGTCCCTGTATGTTGTACACATGTACATATATGAAAGTTTGTTTCAGACTTAGGTTATGGAAAGTATGATTTTTTTTTCGTATTTTGGTATATAACTTTGCAGTGGAGCATCTGAATGTGCCAAGTAATACCTCATTTTGAAGACAGCATTGTTGGCTCCAACATAGTAAAATAATTGTGCCTGTATGTTGTACACACGTTTTCTGGAATTCATAAATTCCAACACCTTGGATCAACTTATCCACACCCCCACCAGGGGCAGCAATATCCTAGACCTGGTCATTACCAACATGAGAACCGGTGTTCCACACCAGAAATCAATTCCTCGTTGGTTAGATCCAACCACAAGCAAATCACCCTAGACATCCACATCCCACCCCCACCCCCATTAGGGAAACCACCATAAAAAAATTCTCTAAAGGCAACTTCACACTTCTTAAGACAGAAATGACAAATTTCAAGACACCCATTCTGATGGACAATAGAGGTACAACTGCTGAATCTTGTACAATTGCACTTTATAAGCACTTACACGAGTGCATGGATCGTGCAATCCCTAACAGAATCAAGATGCTATCCTCCAAAAAAAGGAAGCCAGTCTGGTGGTCCCCTGCCATAAACAAACTCTACAACAGAAGAAATAAACTGTTGCAAAAAAGAGTAAAATCCCATGATTGGAGGAACTCCGTGATCAGCCTCAGTAAGAAGCTGACATCCCTCATAAAATCCTCCAAAGCTAGTTACGAAAACAAAATCGCCATTGATTCTAAAGACAACCAGAAAGCATTCTATAGCTATGTCAAGAATCTCAATGGCAACACTCATCTGCTCTGAGTTACAGCACAATGGCACTAAATATACAGAAACAACTGATATTGCCAACATCCTGGCAGATAGGTTCAATGCTAACTTTACCCCTCTCTCATCCCATAAAGGGCCCATCTCTATACCAGAAGAATGCAATGTTTCTGCAATCATGGCTGCACAGGTAATAAACACACTCCCCAAAGCCAAGAACATAGCATCCATGGGACCTGTCAACATCCCAGGCTGCATTCTACATTTTCTACAGAACAAACTGGCACCCCACCTAAGTATTATGTTCAGTCATAGCCTCACCTCAGGCTTTGTGCCCACTGAATGGTGCACAGCAATGGTTATCCCACTCCACAAAGGGGGAGCCACCAAGGACCCCAGGAACTACCACCCCATTAGCTTGATGAGCCTGGTCTGCAAGGCTATGGAATGTATCATCATGGAACTTATAAACTATGACATTGGTAATCTCCAAACTCTGGACCCTACCCAGTCCGGGTTTGAAAAAGGCAGATCATGTCTCCTAAACCTGATAGACTTCTTTGAAGCAGTCACCAAAGCCGTAGATGAGGGTAAGGTGGTTCACACAGCCTGTCTAGATCTCACCAAGGCTTTCGACAACACTCCCCACTCTGGAATTATAGACAAACTCACTAAACTAGGTATAAATCCCAATGTCACAAGATGGGTTGCCAACTGGCTCACTGACAGAACCCACACCGTGAAAGTAGCAGACTCTAAATCCAACTTCAGACCAGTGACAAGTGGAGTACCACAGGGTTCAGTCCTAAGTCCTCTCCTGTTTAGTATCTACTTCTCTGAAGTACAGGCTAACACAGAAGGTCTTTGGCTAACAAAGTTTGCAGATGACTGCAAACTAGGAGCTATAATCAAAACTCCTAACGATGTGGACATCCTACAAAAGGGCTTCACTGAGACAAATGCCTGGTGTCAAAGCCATGGCCTCAAGCTCAATGCCAAAAAGTGCATTGTCATCCCTTTTGGTAAAAACTCTGTACCCATGAACTACCACATAGGCGGTAGTCTACTTAACACAGAAAGTGTGATAAGAGACCTTGAGACACAGGTGGACAGTAGTCTCTCCTTTGATAATCACATTGACACAGTAGTCAGGAAATCCTTTTACATGGCACACCTCATCACAAAAGGTTTCTCATCCTGGAAAAAAGAGAGGGCCTATATTAGAACATTGAAGTTTCAAAACTTCGAATGTTCTAATATCGACCCCTATTCAGCAAAAGCTGAAAACATCGAACATACAGAACAGTGAATTCTTTCCTAGGGAAAAAATTTGCTGTTCCAAAACACATACACACAACACAAGCACACCAAACAAAAAGCAATCCACACACATACACCTAAAATCTTACAACTAACCCTACACTAAACTATACATACACCACTAACTATCCACTTACCTTAACCCAAACCCTAACCCTAAGGTCCGTCACTATCGCACACTCACCCGCATCCTAACCCTAACTCACCTACCCGCCCTAACCCTCACGTCCACACAATCGCACACATACCTAACCCGCGTCCTAACCCTAACTCACCTAACCCACCCTAATCCTCATGTCCACACAATCGCACACATACCTAACCCGCACCTTAACCCTAACTAACCTAACCCGTGCTCAGTCGCACACTTACCTGAACCTGACCCGTAACTTTCCACCACAGCACTGAAAATACCGAAGCAACAGAAACGGAAAACCAAATTCTTTCCCTAGGAAAAAAATTTGGTTTTCTGTAGCTTCGATATTTTCATTGTTCACTGAATACGGATCGATATTAGAACATTCGAAGATTTGAAACTTCAATGTTCTAATATAGACCCAAAAGAGGTAATTGTTCCCCTCTACTCATCACTTATTTGACCCATTATAGAGTACAATGCCCCTTTTGATATGTACCTCACAAGACATCTACAACAACTGGAAAGGCCACAGAAATACCTCACAAAGAGGATTACCGGCGTCAAACAGATGCCCTACACAGACAGTCTCAAAAAACTCCAGCTTTACTCTGTTGCATATCGCCTACTCAGAGGTGATCTCTACCTAACATACAAAGCTTTGTCAAACCCAGAGCTGTTGGACATGCTCCACTTAAAGAAATCCCAATCCCTTCAAGCTACACTCTCTAGGGACCTAAACCTTGTCACCACAATAAACAGAACATGAAGGAGGGATAGAGTCCTGTCCCAGAGACTTCCCATACTCTGGAACAAACTACCTATCTGTATCAAACAAAGCTCCTCATTAGCACTCTTCAAGAAAAATCTTGATGATTGGATTGAGATAGAAAATTCATCCTGGGGATAATTTCTGTGGCTCTGATTGACAGGGGCACAGGAAAATAATTTTCTTGGATGGCAAAAGCCAGGGTAACATTTGGCTAGGCTTATATAGGCCCTAGGGCCAATAGCCTAGTACCTACCATTGAAACTTGAGCATGTGCAGATATCAAAGTTTGTTTTGGAGTTAGGTTACGGAAATTATGATTTTTTTTTCATATTTTGATAAATAACTTTGCAAGGGAGCATGTCAGTGTACCAAATAATACATCATTTTGAAGTCAGTATTGTTGGTTCAAACATGGTAAAAGAATTGTCCCTGTATGTTGTACACTTGTACAGATATGAAAGTTTGTTTTGGACTTAGGTTATGGAAATTATGATTTTTTTTCATATTTTGGTAAATAACTTTGCAAGGGAGCAGGTCAGTGTGCCAATTAATACCTCATTTTGAAGACAGTATTGATAGTTCTAACATGATAAAAGAACTGTCCCTGTATGTTGTACACACATACAGATGTGAACGTTTGTTTCGGACTTAGGTTATGGAAATTAAGATTTTTTTTCATATTTTGGTATATAACTTTGCAATGGAGCATATGAATGTGAAGTAATACCTCATTTTGAAGACAGTGTTACTCCTTACAACATGGTAAAAGAAATGTGTCTGTGCACTGTACACATGTGCAGATATCACAGTTTGTTTAGTCTTGTAGGATTATGAAAATTATACATTTCCAATACTTCTCATTATTATGCCCATATCTTTGCAGTGGAGCATAGTGATCACACAAATGATGCATCATTTTAAAGCTGACATTCAGATGCACAACATCTACACTGATATGTAGGCTCTGTCTGTTACAGGTGATACGATATTATGCTTTGTTTATCAGTTATGAGAAATATTATATTAATCATATTTCTGTGAATATCTCCATAAAGGAGCATCACAGATTAATGGTTAAGATATCATTTTAAAGCTGACATTCATACAAACAAAGTAAATACAAATTGTTTGGGTCTACATGGTACATTGACCAATATATTGTGCTTTGCTTTTCCAAAAAGGTAAAAAATATGCACCATATCAACATTCCTTGCCAAATATTTATTAATGACTTTGATATGTGCTATCAACATTTACACTGTTGGAAAGGTCAGTCCCTGCTGAACAACTTTCACATTTACATTTTTAGTCTAGCTCTTATAGTTAAAGAGTTATGACCATTTGTTTTCTGTATGGTATTAGAAATGGATTTTCTGAAAATGAGCTCAGGCTGCACAGTTGCTCCTATGGTGGAATTAAGCAGGCAGCTTTTTCTGAGCTGCTCTGGAGTGAATGAGTTAAAGTAATTAAACTGGCTTGAACTATACAACTTTCTAACATATTCACAGCTAACTACAGCACAGAAACTCATTCGTCATCCAGAAATATGCCCTGCACTACAAAACTTATTACTTCTCTACTGTTCAGCAATGGACCTCCGCTCTAGTAACAAATTGTTATTACTTACAGATAAGTCAAACAGTGTTGCAGGAAACTCACTCTACTACCAATACATTGGGAAACTCTGGAATAGTATCCCCACAGAAATAAAACTCTCTGACAAACTCAATAGTTTTAAGCCACTGCTTAAACAATATCTTAACAAGTCCTGATCCTGCACACAAGCTCTTCACAAGGTTGAGACTTTATGTTCACTGCACAATACTCTACAAATACTCTCCTTAAACAGAATACTCTCAACCTCTCATTGAAATGACAAAACAATTTTTATACATAACTGCTTCCTGAACAATCCACTAAGTTGCACATGGGCTTTCTCTTTAGTAACTTCCATGTATAAAGGTAACTACTGTTTTTTACGTGTAAATAGAAATGTATCTACTCTGTATTTGACTGGAACTTATATAATGCAATGTAAGCAAATGGAACTTTTCTCACTGGGCCTTCTCTGAAAATGGCTATTACCCACTCAGATTTTCCCGGTAAACAAAGACAAATAAAATTAATTTTTTTCTGAGCTACCTCTATATCATAGTATTTGCACAATCCCAGTGCACCAGTCTTGCTACATTATTGTGCCTTTCAGTACACAGATATTCGGCCATGAGTATGTCACATCCAGCAATGTGATGTGCAGCTGTTTTCAGTTATGTCTTACATTTGTCTATTTGTCCCACTTTTTCAATAGACTTTGTAAACCAAACATGAATGTAGCCCACTATTTTTTGCTGTCATTATTAACCTTTTATCTCTCCTTAGCCATTCATGCAGCAAATCTTGGTCAACATGTTGTTGTAGGAGTTTTCTGTACCTGCCACTATATTTGAGGACTTTTCAAGTTTCTTACCTTTTCTTCTGGTCCCTTTCTGTATAATTTTTCTTTTGTTTTTTGGCAC